>NC_053492.1:462510916-462538416 GCF_905171775.1 Rana temporaria | reverse complement strand
TTTTATAGCACTGATCGCTGTGTAAATGACAATGGTCCTAAAATAGTGTCTGATATGTCCGCCATAATGTTGCCGTCCCGATTAAAAATCACTGATTGCCACCATTACTAGTAAAAAATAAATAAAATTCATAAATCTATCCCCTATTTTTTTAGACAATATAACTTTTGTGCAAACCAATATACGCTTATTGCGATAATTTTTTTGCCAAAAATATGTAGAACAATACGTATCGGCCTAAACTTAGGAAAAAAATTGTTTATTAAAACAAAAATTTAGATATTTATTATAGCAAAAAGTAAGATAGTGTGTGTGTGTGTGTGTGTGTGTGTGTGTGTGTGTGTGTGTGTGTGTGTGTGTGTTTTTTTATTTTTCAAAATGTACGCTTTCTTTTGTTTTTATAGCGCAAAAAAATAAAAAACAGAGGTGATCAAATACCACCAAAAGAAATTTCTATTTGTGGGGGGAAAAAAGGACGTCAATTTTGTTTGGGTATAGCGTTGCACGACCGCGCAATTGTCAGTTAAAGCAACGCAGTGCAGTATCGCAAAAAATTGCCTGGTCATTGAGCAGCCAAATCTTCCGGGGCTGAAGTGGTTAAAGTACCATTCAGCTTCAATTTTGTAAATGTTGAACACAGATCCTAACGGGAGTGCTGATTGCCACTTTAAACCAGCTGCTAGCAGCTTCAGCATTTCTTGAAGCTTGTTGAAAGCCTGCTAATAAACAACCTGCTTAAAGTGACAATAAACACTCCCATTAGGATATGTGTTCAACATTTTCAAACGTGAGCTAAATGATATTTTAATAAATGTTTCAACAATGCTTGCTTAAACGGGCCTAAAGGAGTAGGCTTCTTGATTTTTATCTCTGGAATGTATGCCTTTTATTTTATTTATTTATTTATTTATATATTTTTTTTTTTGGCTGGATTTGTTAGCTGCGGCTTGGCAGTTAATAAAATAATCTGGCTGCAATTTGCAAAATTAGCAAAAGAGAGTTGATTATTTGGTTTAATATATTCAGATACTCTATAAAAAAAAAATATGATCATCAACGTGTGAATGTATTAAAATACATTTTTAATGAATGTGCCTAAATTTTTTTTTTTTTTTTTTTTTTTTTTTAGGGTGCAGCTTTTGTTGAATTTGATGTTCATCTGTCGAAAGACCACATCCCAGTGATATATCATGACCTCACATGCTGTATATCTATGAAAAAGGTAATGATCATCTTTAACTGTACTCTTTGGGGGTGGGGGGGGTGCGCTTTACATTCTTCTCACTGGAAACTTTTTTTATCTTCAATTACAAAAAGTACAGCTTTTTGTTTTTCCTGGTTGCTTTAAAGAGGAACTTCACAACCCCCACCCCCCTGCTTACCTGATGTCATTGGGAGGTTGCTGGCTCTTCCGGGGTTCAGACCCTCCTGAAATCATCGTGAGGTTGCTGGCTCTTCCGGGGTTCAGACACTCCTGAAATTATCGGGAGGTTGCTGGCTCTTCCGGGGTTCAGACACTCCTGAAATCATCGGGAGGTTGCTGGCTCTTCCGGGGTTCAGACCCTCTTGAAATCATTGGGAGGTTGATGGCTCTTCCGGGGTTCAGACCCTCCTGAAATCATTGGGAGGTTGCTGGCCCTTCCGGGGTTCAGACCCTCCTGAAATCATTGGGAGGTTGCTGGCCCTTCCGGGGTTCAGACCCTCCTGAAATCATTGGGAGGTTGCTGGCCCTTTCCGGGGTTCAGACCCTCCTGATATCATCGTGAGGTTGCTGGCCCTTCCGGGGTTCAGACCCTCCTGAAATCATTGGAAGGTTGCTGGCTCTTCCGCGTTCAGACCCTCCTGAAATCATCATGAGGTTGCTGGCTCTTCCACGTTCAGACCCTCCTGAAATCATTGTGAGGTTGCTGGCTCTTCCGGGGTTCAGACCCTCCTGAAATCATCGTGAGGTTGCTGGCTCTTCCGGGGTTCAGACCCTCCTGAAATCATCGTGAGGTTGCTGGCTCTTCCGGGGTTCAGACCCTCCTGAAATCATTGGGAGGTTGCTGGCCCTTCCGGGCTTCAGACCCTCCTGAAATCATTGGGAGGTTGCTGGCCCTTCCGGGCTTCAGACCCTCCTGAAATCATTGGGAGGTTGCTGGCCCTTCCGGGCTTCAGACCCTCCTGAAATCATTGGGAGGTTGCTGGCTCTTCCGCGTTCAGACCCTCCTGAAATCATTGGGAGGTTGCTGGCTCTTCCGCGTTCAGACCCTCCTGAAATCATTGGGCGGTTGCTGGCTCTTCCGCGTTCAGACCCTCCTGAAATCATTGGGAGGTTGCTGGCTCTTCCGCGTTCAGACCCTCCTGAAATCATTGGGAGGTTGCTGGCTCTTCCGCGTTCAGACCCTCCTGAAATCATTGTGAGGTTGCTGGCTCCTCCGGGGTTCAGACTCTCCTGAAATCATTGTGAGGTTGCTGGCTCTTCCGGGTTCAGACCCTCCTGAAATCATTGTGAGGTTGCTGGCTCTTCCGGGTTCAGACCCTCCTGAAATCATCGGGAGGTTGCTGGCTCTTCCGGGTTCAGACCCTCCTGAAATCATCGTGAGGTTGCTGGCTCTTCCGGGGTTCAGGTTGCTGGCTCTTCCCGGGTTCAGACCCTCCTGAAATCATCAGGAGGTTGCTGGCTCTTCCGGTGTTCAGACCCTCCTGAAATCATCAGGAGGTTGCTGGCTCTTCCGGGCTCCGATGCAGCCTAATCTTCTAGGCTTGCCCCCCTCCTCAAGTGGATGCAATGACTGTAGTGCTCCTGGTGCCTCCTGGGATATGCACGTCACGTATCCCAGAAGGCACAGGAAACGTTGACATAATTTTCCTAGGTGAGGGAGGATGAAAGTGGGGGTGGCGGGTGTCAATTCAAAAACTAATAAGTAACCTCAATAAAAAAACAAAAAAGGATGGATATTTTGTGTAGACAAGTAGGGAAATAATGGAGAGGAGGCAACGTATTTTGTTAGCTGAAGATCCGCTTTAAATTTTGGCTCATCCATGGCAATGTACTGACCTTGGTGTAAATCTGGAGTTAAACAATGCTACTGAATTACACAAACAGAAACTTTTACTTTTATGTCGGATTAGCTTTTAATGAAACCTGTGAACCTGTTTCTTGCAGAAAGCTAATGCTACATCTCTGGAGCTGTTTGAGATACCTGTGAAAGAGCTCACCTACGACCAACTTCAACTCCTAAATGTAAGTAACTTTTTTGTTTTGTTCCTTTATTAGCAAAACTGGGAAGGACTTATCCACAAAAGAGAGTACACCAACACTTCTATTAACCAGTTAAATTAACCACTTGGTGTCCACACTATAGCCAAAAGACGGCTACAACCCAGGCTTACAATGCTTGGAGGGCATCCATGTACGGCATGCTCTGTGTTCACCAAGTCCTTGGGACTCGGCTGATCACAGATCGGGTAAAGGGCCAATCACAGGGGGCCCTTTACCATGTGATCAGTTGTCAGTCAATGACAGCTGATCATGAAGTTAACAGAAGGTGGCTATCTGCTTTTTTTGTTTTCCTCACTCTGTCAGCGTGAGGAAAAGAAGAAAGCGGTTAATTGGCTTCTGTTAGAGCAGTGTTTCTCAATTCCAGTCCTCAGGCCCCCCCAAACAGGTCAGGTTTTCAGGATTTCCCTCCGATGAAAAGGCTGTGGTGATTACTATGGCAGTGAAACTGATCAAATCACCTGTGCAAAATAATGGAAATCCTGAAAACCTGACCTGTTGGGGGAGCCTGAGGACTGGAATTGAGAAACACTGCGTTAGAGGGATATCGGTCCTCTTGGTGCCCACCAGTGCTGCTACTCAGTGCCACCTATTGGTGTCACTTATCGGTGCCGCCTCATCAGCGAATGAGAAAAGTTACCTGTTTGCAAAATTTTATAACAAAATATGAAAACATTGTTTAGAAAAAAATAAAAACCCAGTGGTGATTACATACCGTTAAAAGAAAGCTCTATTTGTGTGAAAAAAATTCTAAAAAATTCATATGGGTACGGTGTTGTATGACCGCGCAATTGTCATTCAAAATGTGACGCCGCTGAAAATTTGGCCTGGGCAGGAAAATGGTGTAAATGCCCAGTGGGCAAGTAATTCCACTCACCTGTGCATCTGCCCCTGCCGACATGTCAGATTTTGACTCGCGACTGCAGCTGCGTCTGCATCCACTTCTATGGGCTGCCTGCACACAGCTCCGAGGTGGATTCGCATGCAGCAGACAGCGGCTCAGATTGGAGAACAGGTTTGATCACCCGTCTGAATGAGCCCTAAAAATCACAGAAGGCTAAACTCGAGCAACTAAAATTTTATTTTAAATGTGTTCTTTAGCGGGTGTATTAAATTAAAATTTATGAGGTCCTGTCAGTAAAATTTTCTTCCAGCAGAGGTCTGAATCTTATGTTTGTGCTACGAGTCCAATCCTTCACATCACACAGCATCCCCTTTCCTCTTGGGCTAGGTTCACATCTCTGTGGCTGGGGAACATGTGTGAAATAACATGCACTCTCAAACCACAAAGAAATGCGCTGCTCGTTAGCTGATGCGTGGGAGTGCCATTAATTCTTAATGCCAACCACACACACACAAACACTACGGTACATTTTAGCGCACACCAAGCTGGCCCAGATGAACTTGTTTCTTTGCTAAGGGATGTGCCTGCTGCTGCCACCGCTGTATGAAGCATGTTCTGCAACATCTTGGGGAAAACTCCTGCCTGCTGCCAGAACAAAAGAGTCAGACTGAGCACTTCTCACCTATTCACAAAAGCCTTGTATTTTCCTCTGGCTGAGGTGGAGAGGGTGGAATCGCTGCGATACCGAATCACGGGGACGCCCTTGCGATCCCCGTCACTTCCAATGGAACCACCAATCGCGGAAGTTGTGGAACTTTTTTTGGGCAATGGGCTTTCTGCTGTTCTATTTCCGCGACTTTACCGCAATTTGTCGAGCGACCATGGTGGCAAAATTGCACTGCGATCGGAGTGCCATTGGAAGTGACGGGGATCACAACGGCGTCCCACAAATTGCTGTGATTGGGGATTGCTGGCAGAATCGCGTAGACTCCGCCTGCGATCCGGGGTGCCTAAATGTGAATGGAGCCTTGGTAAAGGAATAGTTTCTGCAGTGCAAGTTTTGACACGTTGAACAACATGGTTCAGAGCATGAAATATAATTTGGTGTCTAATAAGGCTGCTTTCACGTTGGGGCAGTGGGTCCATTAGTGGTAAAGCGCTTTTAGTTATAGCGGCACTTTACAGTCGTTTTAGTGGCGCTTTTCGCCCACTAGCGGGGTTAAGAAAGGGTTAAAACTGCCCGTGTTGCGGCTCTTCATTCCAATGGGCAGGGGCAGTGTAGGGGCACTGTATACAGCGTTCCTACACTGGCCGAAAGAGGCTGCTTGCAGGTCTTTTTTTTTTTTTTTTTTTTCATGCCGCAAGTGCACCGCCCCAGTGTGAAAGCCTGAGGCGCTTTTTGGCACTAAAATGCCTGAAAACGGCCTCAGTGTGAAAGAGGTCTGCAGCAACAGGCATAAAATGAAATATTAACGTATATGTAGATGAAACCTTCATAATATAGTATCTTTACAATGCATGTGCTGCTATTTTATTTCTTTTCAGCTGGCACATGTGACTGCACTTAAATCACAGTATCTTCATGGTATGTAACAATGTGCCTGCAAATTCTTGTGTTTTGAGGAAATTTCTGTTTGCTTGTTCTTTCACCTTGATCATTAATCAGTTGTGTTCATTGCATTAATAGATAGATTATGAACCAATATATATGTTCCATCAACCTGCACACCACACTACTTCACTCCCAACAGCTCTGCATGGCTCCAAAGTACATCAAGATCTGCAAGAACACAGTTGGCCCTGGTTCACACCAGTGCGACTTGACAATTCAAAATCGCATAAGTCGCACCCCATTTGCAGCAATGGAACTGTTCAAATTGCCATGACTCAATTTGCAGCGACGTTGAAAAAGGTTCCTGTGGAATTTGTATGCGATTTTTTGATTTGTAAATGACGTTGCACAGATGTCAGCAAGTCGCACATGAAATCACACTGATCCGACGGCATTTGCTTAAGTAGCAAGATTTCAAAGCCGCACTGGTGTGAGCCAGGGCTAATTATAAAGGAACAATGCAGTGTAATAAGTTCTCTCTAGCTTTTCAAAGGGTAACTTTACCTTTTTGGAAACATTTTGTATTTAGAATGTAACATGTTCCAGCTCCTGCTGCCTCTCCCAGTGAATTGCCCCTCAGTGAAACGGGCTGAAAGCTACAGGACTTGTCTGTAGAATCCTGAGATTGCACCATGGGTTCAATGCTTTACAGGCCCTTGCATGAAAAAATAATAAAGATTTTTTCTTTTTTCCTGCAAAAATATGTGCATTTTTTATTTATTTTTTTCTTCTAATGAGATAAACTTATCCTTTTAAATTCCTTATTTGATGGAAATTTGCAGTATGGTAAACACCCCACCTCTGGACTTTTACCTCACTATACCTGGTAAAGCTGACCAGCAGGTTACAATCGGACCATACAATCTCTGGATTATCTGATATACCAAATCTATGTAACGAGGACAAATCTATGTAAATCTGTTCAACTTGTATCTATGCACTTTTTCACAACTGTTGGTAGATCTTAAGGAGATTGCATGATCTACGGTCATTTTTAAAGGAAAAGTTCACCTTAAAGAAAATAATAATAATAATTAATAATATTAATAATAATGCACTTTTTTTGCACAATGTAAGTTGCATAATATTCATTCTCATTTGAAAATAAATTACTGACTAAAATCAATCTGTGACCTGGTATTGATATACAGTACATGTAATGAGAGAAATCCTAGGTAGTTTAACCACTTAAGGACCGGACCAATATGCTGCTAAATCCTCTGGATCAACTGTGGGTATGGAGTTGGGTGTATAGGATTGTACTGTGGTTTTTATTTTGTTTGTTTATTTTTTGTGGTTGAACTGGATGGACTTGTGTCTTTTTTCAACCTGACTAACTATGTAAATGACCCAAGGGGTTTTTACAATTCGGCACTGCGTCGCTTTAACAGACAATTGCGCGGTCGTGCGACGTGGCTCCCAAACAAAATTGGTGTCCTTTTTTTCCCACAAATAGAGCTTTCTTTTGGTGGTATTTGATCACCTCTGCGTTTTTTATTTTTTGCGCTATAATCAAAAATAGAGCGACAATTTAAAAAAAAAATGCAATATTTTTTACTTTTTGCTATAATAAATATCCCCCAAAAATATATAAAAAAAAAACGTTTTTTTTTCCTCAGTTTAGGCCGATACGTATTCTTCTACCTATTTTTGGTAAAAAAAATCGCAATAAGCGTTTATCGGTTGGTTTACGCAAAATTGATAGCGTTTACAAAATAGGGGATAGTTTTATTGCATTTTTATAATTTTTTTTTTTTTTTTTTTTACTACTTATGGCGGCGATCAGCGATTTTTTTCGTGACTGCGACATTATGGTGGACACTTCGGACAATTTTGACACATTTTTGGGACCATTGTCATTTTCACACCAAAAAAATCAATTAAATTGCATTATTTGTTGTGAAAATGACAGTTGCAGTTTGGGAGTTAACCAAGTTTCGTTTCACTTAGTGTGTGTTTACAACTGTAGGGGGGTGTGGCTGTAGGTCTGACGTCATCGATTGTGTCTCCCTATAAAAGGGAACACACGATTGATGCAGCCGCCACAGTGAAGAACGGGGAAGCCGTGTTTACACACGGCTCTCCCCGTTCTTCAGCTCCGCGGACCGATCGCCGCACACCAGCGGCGATCGGGTCCGCGGGACCCGCGGTCCCGTTCACGGAGCTTCCGACCGGGTCGCGGGAGCGCGCCCGCGACCCACGGCTGGGTACTAGTACAGGACGTACCTGTACGTGGATGTGCCCAGCCGTGCCATTCTGCCGACGTATATGTGCAGGAGGCGGTCCTTAAGTGGTTAAAGGATAAGTTCACCTTTTGACAAAAAAAAAATTGTTTTTGTTTTTGGAAGCCTGTAAAGCATTGCACCCACGATCAGCAGATCACTGGTGCCATGCAGGTCCCCTGCAGACATGTTTGTGTATCGGTGTAGCAAACATCTACTGTATGTGAAATGGTGCGACGTCAGGTAGTCTGTCACTCAGAGGATAGTTGCTATGACCTTGCTGCCCTCCAGGGTAGGGGATATCCTAGTAGTCGCAGAACAAGAAATAAAAGGAGGGAGCACCAATTTTGTGCATTATCCCCAGCAAATGTATTAATAAAACCAGAATAAACTGCTACTCACAAACGTATGGAGAGGCGGCGCTTATCATAGCAACCTGTTCATGTACTGAGGCTGTACGAGTGACCTGTTCATATAAAGGTTATATGAACAGGTCACTCCTATAGCCACAGTACACCAGTGATGTGCATGGCGCTAGATCGTCACATAGGCTCTGAAGAAGAAGCTATGACTTTGAAACGCTTCGGTCAGCAGCAGTCCTGATGTCTTTTTCTTTAGCAATCTGGAGACTTTTGGTCCTGGACTGATCACCACAATCAGACAACTACGATAAGCGCCTAATCTCCATATGTTGGTAGTATTTTATTCTGGTTTATATTAAAATGTTTGGGATAATGCACAAGGCTGGTGCGCCCTCCATTTTGTTCTTGTAGTGTATCGGTGTGCCGTAAATCCCGCACAGGCAAGCAGATACACTGACGGGAAGAATCGATTAACTACCATGGCACACCACAACGCCATGATAGTTCATTGAGGACTACAAGCCGATAGCTGCAAAGGATGTCAGGAGTTGTCGTTTATTTACACAGAGTGTCCGTGTGGGTGTGGCCGCTCTGATTTCAAAATCTGACAGCTAGTACAGGGAACTTCTCCCCATACTGCTGTCATATTGGGGGGGGGGGGGAGAGAGAATCGGGCAGCGGCTGCAGTATTGGGAACAGTATTGTGTAAAAAAAAGGGGTGGAACATCTTCCCAAAAGTGAACTTATCCTTTAAGACCAAAACTGCATAAGACGAGCAGTATGCAGTCAGGTCAAAAATGTCTTCTAGTGAGGAAAAAAAAAATGATGAATAAATGTGGGATGACCTCCTGCTAGGAATGCCTGTTGTCTGGTGATTTATAGTGGCCTCGCTAAATTTACTGAGCTAGAGCAATCGTGAAGCAAGTAAAAACCACAAGTAATGTTAGCACATTTGTATACTTATACATAACTATTTGTTCCAGGTCAGCAACACACAAAAAGATTTGTTAGAAAAACCTTTGAGACCCATTTGTTGACTGACTTTTTTTTTTTTTTTGCACTTCTTATTTAAACTCCTCTCCTTAAACTCATCCAAATCCCAACATCTGTGTTTTTCCTATTTGACTGCAAATAAATGATCACTGCTATTTCTCGAACGTTTTTTTTAGATTCTTTAGATGAAGAATGCTCTGTATCGGACAGCCAGCCTTTTCCTTCCCTTCAAACGGTAAAGCAAAGTCTTCCAAACGTCATTAATTATATATCGGCCTGTGGGCTGTTGTGAACTCACAATGTTCTTTGCGGTAGAAAAAATGTTGTTCTGTAATCTCAGCTTCAGAATACTTTATTCATCCCAAAGGAAAATTATTAAGGTACAGTCATATTCAACAAAGACAACACAAGATCACAATAATGAACGGAACAAGACAAAATGACACAATAAAATTACCAATAACAGTACCAAATAAAACTAAATTAAAACTATACTAATAAACCATCCATACCATTAGAATACAACATTAAATAAATAAGAGATTGAAAAAATAACAAAAAAATCTAACTACCAAAATACAAATACAGTGGAACCTTGGATTACGAGCATAATCCGGTCCAGGCGAATGCTCGTAATGCAAAGTACTTGCATATCAAAGCCAGTTTCCCCATAAAAGTCAATAAAAACTAAAATAATTTGTTCCGCATTGACTTCTATGCAATACTGCATGTGGACAGAGGTGAGCGCCGGAGAGCCTTGAAAATACTCGGGGACAGCTCGGCTGAACTTGGAAAGACTCGGTAACGGAGTGTTTCCGAGTATTTCTGGACGGCTCCGGCGCCCCCCACACCTCTGGTCAAATGCGGTACTGCACACTGCAGAGGCTTGAATCCTGCTTGTTTTGCGAGACCACACTCGCAAACCGAGTCGGGATTTAAAAAATAAAATAAAAGAAATGCTCGTATTGCGAAAAGCTTGTGTTATTCGCAGTCCGAGGTTCCACTGTAGTACACCTTCTCTAGCATCTACTAAGACTCGTCATACTTGAAAAGGTAGAGATCACAAAACCTCTAGGGAAAGGTTGTAAAATGTAACCTCTCTTAGACCCCTTTCACACTGAAGTGTTTTTACAGCGTTTTAGCGTTAAAAATAGCTCTATTAAAACGCTCATAAAAGCAAGCAGCATCTTTGGAGCAGCTTTTGGGCGCTGAAAAAAAAATGCTCCAAAAACGCCCCTCTCCATTGAAATGAATTGAAAGCGCTGTAAAAACGCCTTACCCTTTCGGACTGAGGCACTGCAAAAACGCCCTAAAACGTTAGGGTCTTAGCGGTGCTTTACCAGCGTTTTTTCGGGCACTGGCAGTGTGAAAGGGCTCTGAAAGCACTCTGCCTTTCACATTGGGATTGCAGATGAGGCTTCTTTCAGGCGCTTTACAGGCTTTTTTTTTTTTTTAACGCCAAAGCACCTGAAAAACGCCCCAGTGTGAAAGGGGCCTAAAGGGAGATCTTGGCATGTAACCTCTCTAAAGCCCGATACACACTAATGGTTAAAAAAATAAAAATAAAAAATTGATAACTCTGGTCAGAGCCTTTGTACTAACGATCCAATGTTAGTACATTGATATCCCCGCTAAGTTGTTGTGTTCTAACGGGGGGACACCCCCACCCCGCCAGAACATGCCATTCAGCGCTCTTAGCCATCGGCCTAGAGCACTGATCGGGAGTCAGTCGGCTGCTGGTTTTCCAGCATGCTCATCCTAAAGAAGCCAGCCAAACAGCCGGCTTCTGTAGGACCAACTGACATGGACACGAGCCGAATGTTGGACGGTTTTTATTGAACTGGCCGATGTCTCCCGATATCCAACCCGTATGTACTAGGCATAAGCCTTGATTTATACCTGAGGGTTTTGTAGCTTGAAGCTCAATGCTCCAAAACTCTCAACACCCTGAACCCTGCACTTCTGTGCCAGTTGACATATGAGCCAAACTGATGTCACTTGGCTCAATAAGAATTTTTTTTTAAAGCTTCAAAATCTTGAGGCAAAGCTGCTGATTTCAGGCAAGTGATGGCTGCACATCCACTTGCCGACCAGTCATGTACCTGGTACTTCATTGGTCTTCAAGTGATTATACTGGGATTATGCCTGCAGCTGCAACCGTGTAACAAAATAAATTAATAATAAAAAAAGAAAAAGTGCACCCGCCCCGTTCGTGCACAAAGACAAACACACGCAAACAGCGATCATCCCACGCATGTTATCGCCGTGAATGGCAGATCATTCTGGCACAGGCGCATGCAATTTTAAAGCCCGCCATGTTTGGTATCGCTTTATTCTGTGTAACTTTATCTTTTATATTTTACCCAAAAATTCGGTAATGTGTTGTGTTTGTTTGCATTAAAATTTTTAAAAAAAAATCTTTAAAAAAAATTGTGTTTTGAAAAACCACTGCACAAATACCATGTCACATAAAAATTTGCATAAACCACCAATTTATTCTCTAGGGCCTCCTGCTTTCAATAATAAAATCGAAATTATAATATATTAATATTGATATAGATATAATTTGGGGGTTATAAGTAATCTAGCAAATAAAACCTGATTGTTGCATGTGAACAAAATGTGTCAGAATAAGACAGGTCTTCAAGTGGATATACCGTATATACTCGAGTATAAGCCAAGTTTTTTCAGCCCTTTTTTATTTTTTTAGGGCTGAAAACAGCCCCCTCGGCTTATACTCGAGTCAGTATACTTTAAGGACTGTGGGCATCCATTTTTTAAAAGTTGCGGCTTCCTCCTGGTCCTGTTTTGTTCCCTGAGAGGCGTTTGACACCGTTTTCCGCTACCGCCTATTGCGGAGGTCCTCTCATCCTCTGACTTTCCCAGCAGACACTGTGTTCAGTGTTCCACCTATCACGGACGTCCTCTTGTCCGAGGATGAAAGAAGGTCTGTGATTGGCGGAACACTGAACAGTTCTGCTGGGAAACTGAGTCCGAGGATGAGAGGACCTCCGTGATAGGGAACACAGTGTCAAACGCCTATCACGGAACGGGACCAGTAGGAAGCCATGACTTTTGAAAAATGGATGCCCACAGCCTGTCAAGAATACAAGCACAGTGAGGCTGCAATGGGCACAGTAAGGCGTGCAAATAGGCATTGTTGACCCTCTTTTCCTCTTACAGTAGCTGCTGCATTTCCTACCCTAGGCTTATACTGGTATTTCAAAGCTGGGCACCCCTTCCATAGACTCCCATGTTAAAACTCAAGTCGAGGCATGGGCACAGTGAGGCATGGGCACAGTGAGGCATGGGCATGGACACCCTAGGCCAGTGATAGCGAATCTTGGCACCCCAGATGTTTTGGGACTACATTTCCCATAATGATCATGCACTCTGCAGTGTACTGGAGCATCATGGGAAATGTAGTTTCAAAACATCTGGGGTGCCAAGGTTCACCATCACTGCCCTAGGCTTATGCCCCGTACACACCATCACTTTATGTGATGAAAAAAAACGACGTTTTTAAAAACGTCACTTTAATTGACCGTGTGTGGGGGAAAACGTAGTTTTATGTCTTGTAAAAAATGACCAAAAAAAATTGAAGCATGCTTCAATTTTATGTGTCGTTTTTCAAAACGTCGTTTTTTACTTCACAGAAATTGACCGTGGGTAGCAAAAAACGTTGTTTAAAAAGACGTTTTTACACCCGCGCATGCCCAGAAGCTAGTTATGAAGCGAGCTTCAATGGAAAAACGTGGTGGAACGTAACCTCGCTTTGCTAGAACATTGTGAGAAAAACGATGGTGTGTAGGCAACTTCGTCTTTGAAATTTGAAGTTTCAAAAAGGTAATTTTTTACTTCACAGAAAATGTCGTTTTTTTTCATCACATAAAGTGATGGTGTGTATGCGGCATAATACTCGAGTCAATACGTTTTCCCAGTTTTTTGTGGTAAAATTAGGGCCTCGGCTTATACTCGGGTCGGCTTATACTCGGGTCGGCTTATACTCAAGTATATACGGTAATAACGGAGTGTGGTTGAGGTGGAGCAATATTGAAGATGTTCTGTTTTGCATCACGATAGTTCACTTGGTTAACAGCTACAGTAAAACCTTGGACTGCGAGTATAATTTGTTCCAGAAACATGCTTGTAATCAAAAGCACTTGTATTTCAAAGCAAATTCCCCCATAAGAAATAATGGAAACTCAAATGATTCGGTCCACAACCATTTATTCATAAGTCCTTCATTTTATAGTCCATATAAAAAGATTATAGTAATGTGACCAGGTTGTGTAACCATAAAATGTCCATCCACAAATGGAAGCCTCCACAAGGGGATTAGAAGCAAAAATCCAACAAGAGCTCCAGAGTATAAAAGAGAAGAGAGGCGTCTCTAAGTGTAGCATTATGTTGCACCTTCATTAAATGTAACCATATTGCTACACTTAGAGGCGACTCCCTTCTCTTTTATACTCCGTTGTGACATGGTGCTACTCTTATATCAAGACATCGCTTGTATAAAAGTCAAAATGTATTAAAAAAATTTAGCTTGTCTTGCAAAACGCTCTCAAACCAAGGTTTTACTGTATACGTTTTAGGGCACTATTAGGAAGGTAGCTCAGAAACGTTTTAATTCCCTTTTGCAGTTTTGTTTTTCTCAGAATGAATAACTGTTCTTTTAGAGTCGGAATGTTTTTTCAGACTTGGGGCTTGTAAGAAGTCCTGGATGTATTGGCTTTTTTCTGCTTTCACCGTCTGGCTAACGTACCTTTGCTTCTCTTTAAAGGTGCTGGAATCTGTGCCTGAAGATGTTGGATTCAATATTGAAATCAAATGGATCTTGCAAGAAAAAGTAAGTAAACACTGTAAAGACGGGTTAAAGTGAACATCAAGACAAAAATAAAAACAAAACATTTACAGTACATCTCAGCAATACATTCACATTTGCCAATGTTATAGCCCCTTTAAACCTTTCACTGTCGGGTCCTCGCAGGGCCTGACAGCGGGGGGGTTTCACACACAATCCGGTCGCTGCAGCCACCGGGATTTTGTGTACAATTTACTTGACAGGCAGACTCCTGCCTTTCAGGTGGATGCATTTGGGTGGCTGCTTTCAGAAAGTACAGTAAAACCTTGGTTTGTGAGCATAATTCGTTCCAGAGACATGCTTGTAATCCAAAGCACTTGCATATCAAAGCATTTTTTTTTACAGGGTATAAAAGAGGAGAGGCACCTCTAAGTGTAGCAATGAGTTGCTAAATGTTGTACCTTCATTAAATGTAACCATATTGCTAAACTTTGAGGCTCCTCTCTTCTTTTTTTTTTTTTTAAACTCAGTTGTGACATGACGCTACTCTTATATCAAGACATCGCTTGTATATCAAGGCAAAATTTATTAAAACATTTTGCTTGTCTTGCAAAACGCTCTCAAACCAAGTTACTCTTAAACCAAGGTTTTTACTTTATATACTGTTTAGGGAATTTATGTAACCTTCAGACCTAAAATAATTTGTTTTAAATGTGCGCAGAGAAAAAAAAAATGGCTCTGCAGCGAAGGGGTTGAAGATCCCGCAGTTGCAGTAAAACAGTTTGATTTGCTAAGATGTAATGGGCTCTTTTTTTTCCCGTTGTGCATTTTTCTGGACTGACTGGTATCAGCCCTGCCCGGTTATCTTTTGCTAAATTGCTCAGCCACTCCTACTATCTTAATATTCCAAGGCGTAGCCACTAATTTAAATTCCTAAAACAGGATCTGTAAAGGCGCTAAGTAGAATGTTTAAGATAACACAGGAAGTGTGCAGAGCACGCAAGGGGCGAAGCTCCGGTTTATTTTTCACTTATCAACAGATGTAACAAAATGCTTTCCATGGTAAAGGGCTGTGTTATGCAGATGTACTGTAACTAGTGGTTAGATTTGTATTTATTTTTTTAGGTAAATGCAACATTTACTTTAGAATCTTCTTCTTTTTTCCTGCTTTGCAGAATGGTAAATGGGATGGTAATTTATCCAGCTACTTTGACATGAACATCTTCCTGGATATCATTCTCGCGACTGTCCTGAAAAATGCTGGCAGTCGAAGGATTGTGTTCTCGTGTTTTGATGCAGATATTTGCACAATGTAAGTTGCGTAATATTTCTTCTCATTAGAAGATAAATTGCTCACTATATGTAAAAATACTTCTGTGAACTTCTATTGCAATACACGTAATGAGACATCTTCAGCAGCTTAAGGCCCCTTTCACACTGAGGAATTTTTCAGGCGGTTTAGCGCTAAAAATAGCGCCTAAATACTGCCTGAAAAACTCCTGCCCTGCAGTCTGTGTGAGGGCTTTCACACTGAGGAGATGCGCTGGCGGGACCGCTCCAAAAGTCTTGCCAGCAGCATCTTTGGAGCGGTGTGTTTACCCCTCCTTCTCATTGAAGGCAATGGCAAACTGTGGTAAAATACGCCTCTGCAGAGGCACATTACCAGCGGTATTCGGCCGTTAGCGGGGGTTAATACCGCACCGCTAGCGGCCAAATACCGCTGCAACTCAGACGGTATAGCGCTGCTAAAAATATCGTCACTATACCGCCACCGCACATCCCGCCCCAGTGTGAAAGAAGCCTAAGAATACATCAGAATTTTATACAACGTGTCTCGGACAAACTTTTCTTTGCTGCAAGCAGCACTGCAGTATTTGTCTCTCTTATGTGTTCTGCAACCTCCCTCTCAAGTTCAGATATCTGTGGTTAAGGCGGTATCGGGCTCAGAGAATGGACAGTGATGGTGATGGCACGCTTTTTTACAAGGTTAAATTCAGGGCTTCTCTGGAGATGAGGATATAGGCATCTACAGAGGTGAGAGGGGCAGCCTGAACCAGCTGATAAATGGCAGTATGAAAATTCAAAGGCTTTTTTTTTTGCGAATAATACCCCCCAGTGGTGATTCAATACTACCAAATGAAAGCTCTATCTGTGTCAAACCAATGCTAAATATTTTCATATGGGTACAGTGCTGTATGACTGCGCAATTGTCATTCAAATTGTGATCGTACTGAAAGCTCAAAATTCTTAAAGCCAGTTTAAATGTTTGACATATATCTTTAATAAGTCTTTGGGTAGCAAATCGGCAGTTTCTTTTTCTAGTTGACTGCATTAAGGTATTAGGGATGCCATTACTGGACCAACAAATTTGTTATACTCCCCGGCTGGGTGATGAGAATTCCCTTTTTTATGGCTCACCTATTAAAATAATTCTAAACTGCTTTGAATGCATGAGGAGTTGCCCATTAGAACCCCATTACCATTGTCAATGGCAGGCTCCAAGCTGAAAATTAACGCTTGGTTGGCTGCTGGGGATAAAACGTTTTCTCTTCCCATGTACTTGTACGTAGCAGAACTGATATTTGTATAGCGGCTGCAGAGCTTCAAAAAATATTATGGTTTTAAAAGGTTTTAGTGTTTTTCAAAGAGTCAATACAACTAAAAACGACTTAATCCCCCACGCCGGGGTTAATGAACTGGCTGAAATGTTAATTAAATTATTTAAATGTTCAATCAAATCCATCAGAATGTGAGCAACTTATTTTGAAAATGCCAGCAAAAAAAATAGAATCCTTCTTTTTTTTTTTTTTTTTTTTTTTTTTTTTTTTATAGTAGACTCATCTTGCAAATTATAAAGCAAATTATTTTTCTACTGTCTTCTAAAAATATCCATGGTCATTTACATTTTACTGCAGATATTGGTAATGTGGGTAGCCTCCTCATGGATTTATGCTGGCATTCATGAGCATGAACTGTATTTGGGGATTTTAGTGGGATTGTTAACCACTTGCTTACTGGGCACATAAAACCCCCTTCGTGCCCAGGCGAAATTTCAGCTTCCGGCACTGCGTCGCTATAACTGACATTTGCGCGGTCGTGCGACGTGGCTCCCAAACAAAATTGATGTCCTTTTTCCCCCACAAAAATAGAGCTTTATTTTGGTGGTATTTGATCACCTCTGCGGTTTTAATTTTTTGCGCTATAAACAAAAAAAGAGCGACAATTGAAAAAATTATATATATATATAATGTCCCAATTTAAAAAAAAAAAAAAATTCTCGTTTAAGGCCGATACGTATTTTTCGACGTATTTTTGTAAAAAAAAATCGCAATAAGCGACTGGTTTGCGCAAAAGTTATAGCGCCTACAAAATGGGGAACAGAATTTGATTTTTTTTTATTATTATTTTTTTTTACTAGTAATGGCGGCGATCTGCGTTTTTTTTTTTTTTTTTTTTATTGAGACTGCGATATTGCGGCGGACGTATCGGACACTTTTGACACAAATTTGGGACCATTCACATTTATACAGCGATCAGTGCTATAAAAATGCACTAATTACTGTATAAATGTGACTGGCAGGGAAGGGGTTAACACTAGGGGGTGAGGAAGGGGTTAAATGTGTATCCTGGGTGTGTTCTAACTGTGTGGGGGGAGGGGGGTGACTGGGGGAGGTGACCGATGCTGTGTCCCTATGTACAAGAGACACAGATCGGTCACCTCTCCTCTGACAGCACGTGGAGCTCTGTGTTTACACACAGAGCTCCACGTCCCTGCTGTCAGTTGCCGTGTCACCGACGATCGTGTGTACCCGGCGGACATCGCGGCCGCCAGGTACACGCATCGGCTCTTCGGCGATGCGCCGGCACAGTGTTTACCCGCCGCGCGCCCCCCAGTGGCGCGCGCGGGTAATGCACATAAAAGGCCGTGTAAACACGTCCACTTGGCACTTGAGAGCCGCGCTTTTGTCTATAGCGTGGATCTCAAGTGGTTAAGGCTGGGTTTAAATCTATGCGTCCGGCAATTTCAGCATGGGAGTCCGGTGTGGTTCCGTTCACTGGTTCAGGTGCGATTCGGGTGCACATTTTAACCTGAAATCGCATCTGAACCAGACTGAAAATCGCACAGGACTGCACTGCATTCAATTTGCATTATTTGTGAACGGAGCCTAAATGTTGTACTCTGCCTTATTATTATTTTTACGGAAATCATTTTAATGAAGTGCAATATTTTTACTGATGAATAAAACAATGCAAAAGATCCCTGACGCTCTTTCAAGGTAGTCAGAAAAAAAAAATGCATATATTTTTACCGGTTAAAAAAAGTGCATTTGATATATTATTTTTTTCATATTGCAGCCTTTTAAAAGCATTGCACTCATGATCAGCAGATCACGGGTGCAATGCGTGGATCCTGCGGACACTCGGTAAGCTGTCTGCCCACACTCTGATACTGGCAGGCAGTTACTGAATGGCAGGAAGAATTACAGTAAAACCTTGGTTGGCGAGCATAATTCATTCCAGAAACATGCTTGTAATACAAAGCACTTGTATATCAGAGCATTTTTTTTACAGGGTATAAAAGAGAAGAGAGGCATCTCTAAGTGTAGCAAAGAGTTACTAAATGTTGTACCTTCATTAAATGTAACCATATTGCTACACTTGGAGGCTCCTCTCTTCTTTTTTTTTTTATACTCTGTTGTGACATGACGCTACTCTTGTATCAAGACATCGCTTGTATATCAAGGCAAAATTTATTAAAACATTTTGCTTGTCTTGCAAAACGCTCTCAAACCAAGGTTTTACTGTAGTGGACTATGAGAGCGCTCACCAATGCCCTTGCAGTTCATTGAGAAATACAGGGTGTCGGCCACAATGGCTGACCGTACCAGTCTAATTCATTCACAGGAAACTGTGAAAAAATGTACGCCATCATGCTGTATTCGAATTGTGACAGCAAATTGAGAAGACCCCCTGCCCGCTGTCACAAAGTTGCGAGTGCTGGTAACGGGAAGTGGGTCATTAGGAGCATGTTACCTCCCTAAATATGGGTGTAACGTAACATGCTCCTGAAGGTGAACTAGGCCTTTAAAACGGAATTAAACTCTGGAATATACATCCCCCCCCCCCCCCCCCACGACTTTTCAGAGATGTGATGGCTTTATCCCTCACTCACCACTGTCATCTTCTCCCTAGGTGTCGGGTTTTTGGCCTCTTGATTGGCCAGTGGAGGGGTGACGTCAACCCCTGCATGGGGGCCAGAGCATTCCGAGAATGCACGCTGAGCTGCACATTAGCAGATCAGGGTACATTAAGTAGAGAACTGTGAGTAAGCAGGTAAATGTGTATTATTGCAGGTCTTGTCTGCAATAAAGGGCCACATGCTTGCAGTTTTCCACAAGTTAGGTTCGGTTCTGCTTTTAAAGATAAAGAAACACATCAGCCCAGATCACCAGTTCATTGAGAACTACAAGCCATCTGCCGCGGTGGAAGATGGAACTTGTAGTTCATTTATTCACAGATAGCTGTAAATGAATGAATCTGTGTGGGCTGAGCCCCGTACAGACGCTCTGTTTTTGTGGCAGCAGGTGCAGGGAGAGGATGCGCCGCCTGCTGTCACAATGGGAGGTGCGGGTGGATATGGGTGTAATGTGTTAATAAATGCAAACTTATTCTTTAATATATGCTGGATGTTGTATGTGGTTTTTTATTTTTTTTTATTCTTTATTTTCTCTTTTAAAGGGTCCGTCTCAAACAAAATAAGTATCCCATCCTTTTTCTGACACAAGGGCAGTCCGAAATCTATCCAGAGCTCATGGATTTGAGATCACGATCAACTCCATTTGCAATGAGCTTCGCTCAGTTTGAAAATATTCTGGTAAGTAATTTGGCGTAATTTTACACGACAATAAGAGCAATGAAAGCTTACAGAGGTGAACTCCTGCCTCCTGAACAAGTGCTTTTCCAGGATTCACAGACAACTTACAAGTTCTGGACAGTTAAGCAGAGTCCAGTAAACTGCTAGGGCCAATTTAGAAAGGATTCAATTAGACCCCTTTCACACTGAAAGGATGTTTTTAGGTGCTTTAGCGCTAAAAATGGCACCTGTAAAGCGCCTGAAAAATTCCTCATGTGCAGTCTCATTGTGAAAGCCTGAATGCTTTCACACTGGGTCACTACGCTGGCAGAATGTTAAAAAAAAGTCCTGCAAGCATCATCTTTGGGGTGCTTTAACAGGGGTGTATACACCACTCCTAAAGCGCCCCTGTCTATTTAAGTCAATGGGCAGCGGCGCTTTGTGGGAGCTTTTTTGACCCTTTATTCGGCAGCTAGCGGGGGTTAAAAGCTCTCCACTCGCAACCGCAAAGTGCCTCCAAATAAACAGTAAAGCACAGCTAAAAGTAGTGCAGTTTTGCCGCTAACGCGGAGGCGCTGTCAGTGTGAAAGGGCTCTTAAGCTGCCAGTATATGTTTGGAGTGTGGGAGGAATCTGGAGTACACGGTGGAAACTCATGCAAGCATAAGGAGAATGTGTAAACTCCATGCAGATGGCATTCTGGTTGGGTTCGGAGCAGAGGACACCAGTACTGCATGGCAGAAGTGCTAACCAGGAAGGCCCATCCAGCGAGCACCAAGCAAGTGAGGGGATGTGCACAGCTGGCTCCGCCTCTCAGGCACATGCTCGGAGGCAGAGCCAGCTGTCAGGCAGCTGGATGGATTGTGAGAATATTGTTATCCTTCCAGAGCCTGGAACCATGTCAACTGATGGCGAGCTATAGTACCTATTGGCTGATTCTGGGTCACAGGGGGGAGTAAAAGTAAGTGTGCTCTTGTGACCCACAGGAAAAAAGCTTTGGCTACACTTCTCTTTGGCATTGGTTTAAAAACGTGTAACATGCAAAACCAGTACAGTGCTGCAGGATATATGTGGCTCAGCAGAATATTTGGCCTAGGGTGCCCATGCCTCACTGTGCCCATGCCTCGACTTGCGTTTTAACATGGGAGTCTATGGAAGGGGTGCCAGGCTTTGAAATACCGGTGCTCCCGCGCAGGGGCGGATTGACCATTGGGGCTCTCGGCTTGAGGGCCCCATGCCACTAGGGGGCCCCATCAGGGTTGCCAGGCTCAATAAAACCAGTCTGAAACCGACATGCTTTTGATGTGAAAATTCAGAGATTTTAGCTACCCTGCCTCTGCCCTGCCTCCTGGCGTGGTGGCCATCTGTAAGCCTGGGGGCCCCATAATCTTCTATTGCCCGGGGGCCCCATGGGTTGTCAGTCCGCCCCTGCTCCCCCGTAGGTCCCCCAGACAGCAAACTTTGCACACTTGTAGAGGAGAACTGGGGTTACATGTGGGTTGGTACCAGGTTCCCAAAGTTAACAGAGAAATTACCGTTTAACATGGAAGTCTATGGAAAGGGTGCCCGACTTTG
Organism: Rana temporaria; assembly: GCF_905171775.1. Lineage (NCBI taxonomy): Eukaryota > Metazoa > Chordata > Amphibia > Anura > Ranidae > Rana > Rana temporaria. The sequence goes on along the minus strand of NC_053492.1, from coordinate 462,516,886 downwards.
ATGGTGCTTCCCGGGCCGTTGGTCCCCCGGACAACAAACTTTGCACACTTGTAGAGGAAGAGTGGTGCTATATGTGTGCCAGGGTCCAGGGGACCTAAGGCCGGCTGGTACCGGGTCCCCAAAGTCCAGGAGATCGGGTGCAAAAAGGTGACTCAAGTATAAGCTGATGGGGGCATTTTCAGCACAAAAAATGTGCTGAAAAACTCGGCTTATATTAGAGTATATACGGCATATATTTTTTTCTCTTAATAGAAGGCTTGTACCTCTAATTTGACAGAATCTCCCAAAGAAGCCTGATATATGGGCGAAACATGTTGGGAACTCTATTCTACAATGCTGTATCCATAAAATGGTATGGATATGTACTTGCCAGTTACCTTTTAAAAAAAAAAAAATTATTTTATTTGCTCTTTAAATAAAAAATTCTTATATCATACTTCATACTACTGTATCTTATTCTGCACCTTAAAAGTCCAAATAAATTCCTTAATTTCTATCTAACCAGGGATGTGGTGCCAATGGCAATTTTGGTTTGCCCGTGGTTATAAAATCTTTTTCCAAAATAATTCAATACCCAATACTGAACAGTTTGTGTCAGGGGTAAGAAGTGCTAAAGTCTAATGCTGTCTTGTTCATGACTGACTGACTTATTTTCTCTGTTTATGAATAGGGAATCAATGTCCACACGGAAGATCTGCTCAAAAATCCACATTATATACGTGAGGCGAAATCAAAAGGCTTGGTTGTGTTCTGCTGGGGCGATGATACCAACGACCCGGATAACCGGAATCTGATGAGAGATTACGGAATCGATGGACTTATCTATGACAGGTACTTTATTGTATAAGAGTACACACATTTTTATATATTAAACCATTGTCTTAAAATAAAGTAGATGAAAAGAGGGGGGGGGGGAAGGCCATGCATTGTACGCAATCTGGTGCATTTGACAAATCTTGACCATATGAAAATTCTAGACGTGGGGCTGCCATTGCCGCATCTCTGAAAAGCGATAGCCTGTGGGGGTCTTTGTCAGCCAGTGACTCACTGCCTGTTTTCACCCTGTAAATGTTGTACCAATGTGCCGCAGCCATGTGTATTGCGTACAGTTGCGTCGTGGTCCCATTTACTTGAATGGGTCACTTTCGTCTATGGTACTATCTGCCAAGCATGACTGGGAGAATCATTTTTTCCAGGGCTGTGAAGCAAAGCATCACAACCACTGTATCTTTACAACCCCCGTGTTGCTGCTTCTGCAACTTAAGGGGGGGGGGGGGGCCATAAAATTGTGGCTCAACTGCCATGAAAAATGTTAGCTGAGTTCTCTGCTAAACGTGGATCTTCTAGAAAATTGCACGTGTCACAGGAAGCTTCAGGACGGTTCGCAAATTGCTGCTTGATCACGTACATGCGCAGTGGGAAGGCTGGTTTTTGGTTTCTCAGGAGGCTACAGCCGACTCCTGTATCCAGAAAATAAATTAAAAAACAATTATTTTTTACGTTCTGCTATAAAACGCATCCAATAAAAAAAAATCTAAAAAATCTAATTTTTTCATCAATTTAGGCCAATATGTATTCCGCTACATATTTTTGGTTGAAAAAAATCCCAATAAGCGTTTATTGATTGGTTTGCACAAAAGTTATCGCGTCTAAAAAAAAAAAAAAAAAACTATGGATATTTTTATGATTTTTTTTTTTTTCTAGTAATATTGGCGATTAGCGACTTATAGCGATATTGCGGCGAACTAATCGTACACTAACTGACACTTTTTTTTTGGGGACCAGTGACATTATTACAGTGATAAAAGTATACTCTGTAACTGTAATATTGACACTGGCAGACAAGGGGTCAACAGAGGCAGACAAGGGGTAAAGGTCTCCCTAGGGAGTGTTTAATAACTATGTGGGGAGAGGTGCTTTTAACTGTGGGAAGACCGAGATCTCTGTCTTCCCTTGTCGCAGATCGGCGACCTGCCTTGTTTACAGAGGCAGATCGGCGGTCTTCCTCTCTCGGGAACTATTGTCGGGCCCCCGGCGGACATCGGGTCTGCTGGACCTGCTGATTGGCTCCCACTATGTCCAATCACAGCGGGAGCAGGCCGCCGTACCTGTACTTGATTTCATGCAGAAAAGCTGCCGCCCCCAAGTATATGTACATGGAGCAGTCGGCAAGTGGTTATTGAACAAGCTGAAGTTAGAAGCCAATTGGTTTCTATGCAAAGCTGCACCAGATTTTTTTTTTTTTTAGTAAATCGATCCCATTAACTTGGAACAAGCATACAGCTAGTGAAGTCTAAACTTCCATTCTGGTACATTGTTCCAGGTCACTGACTTACACCAGAGACTTGGGAAAGAGAACCTGTATAAATGCTGAGATGACCGCTGTGATTGTGGCTACAGCTGATTGATAAATCTGGCACAGTGTAAGCAGTCAATACGTTTCAGATTATGAACAGTAGGAATACATATTAAAGGAATATAAATAGAACACAGCTATGTAGATTGATAGTTGTATATGTTTTTCTTCTCTCTCTATTATTGGAAGTGTAAGTACACCATATTGTCAAAAGTATTGGAACATCTGTCTTTACATACATGATGTTTGACATCTCAGTCTTAGTCCGTAGGGTTCAATATTGAGTTGGCTCCGCCCTTTGCAGCTATAACAGCTTCAACTCTTCTGGGAAGGCCGTCCACAAGGTTTAGGAGTGTGTCTATGGGAATGTTTGACCATTCTTCCAGAAGCGCCTTTGTGAGGTCAGGCACTGGTGTTGGACGAGAAGGCCTGGTTTGCGGTCTCCGCTCTAATTCATCCCAAAGATTTTCTGTCAGGTTGAGGTCAGGACTTGGGTCAGGTCCAAATCATTTAGTGGAGTGGGAATTATGACGTGGGGTTGTTTTTCAGGGGTTGGGTTTGGCCCCTTGGTTCCAGTGATGGGAACTCTTACCAAGACATTCTGGACAATTTCATGCTCCCAACTTTGTGGGAACAGTTTGAGGACGGCCCCTTCCTGTTCCAACATGACTGCGCACCAGTGCACAAAGCAAGGTCCATAAAGACATGGACTAAGGGGGTTTGGGTGGAGGAAATTGACTAACCTCAACCCGATAGAACACCGTTGGGATGAATTATAGCGAAGACTTCAAGCCAGGGCTTCTCATCCAACATCAGGGCCTGACCTCACAAATGTGCTTCTGGAAGAATGGTCAAACATTCCCATAGATACACTCCTAAACCTTGTGGACGACCTTCCCAGAAGAGTTGAAGCTGTTATAGCTGCAAAGGGCAGGCCAACTCAATATTGAACCCTACGGACTAAGACTGGGGTGCCATTAATGTTCGTGTAAAGGCCGGTGTCCCAATACTTTTGACAATATAGTAAACGTAGTCGGTGATCCAGGCAATGTTAATAATTTTGCCAGAAATTGTATTTCACATAACATTGGAGATGGCTATTTTGTTTATATGGCACATTTTCAAGTGTGTTTTTTTTTTTTTTTTTTTTCTCTTTCTATTTTCCCAGAATTTGCTCCTAATGAGCAGCTTATATGTAAGAGAGCAGTGGAGTTCTTGTCATGATCATTGCACTTTAAGTCTGTTTTTTGTTAAAAAGCATGAGCACATTATTTTTATTTCTTAAATACAAGTGTTTGAAATTTAGTTCTGATGAAGCTGAACTCCAGGCAGTGAGCCAAATACAAAGATGGGAACTGCTTACTCTACGTATCCGCTCACCACCGTGATCCTACACCGCCTCTGGAATGTGCACTTCAGTGTTCACAATAAAGGAAGGAGTGAAGGGGTGTGGTGGGATGTGTAGTGAGTTAGTTCACCTTCTTCATTTTCTGCGATAAGGTGAAGTAATCCTTTAGGCCCCTTTCACGCCGAGGTGCTTGTAAACTGCCAGTAAAACGCTGAACGCTTTTGAAGAGCTTTTCATTAATTTTAATGGAGAGGGGCGTTCTTTCACCCCCCTGCCAGTGCATTGCCCCAGTGTGAAAGCATTCATTGATTTTGATGGAAATAGGTTTTCGCAAAATTTTCAGGCGCTTTTTTAAACGTCATAGTGCCTGAAAAGCGCCTTAGTGTGAAAGGGGCTTCAGATTGATATTAGATCCCTTTCACAATGGGGCGCTTTGCAGGCGCTATAACGCCAAAAATAGCACCTGCAAAGCGCCGTGAAAGAGCCCCTGCTGTCTCTCCAGTGTGAAAGCCCCGAGGGTAAAAAAAAGGCCTGCTAGCAGCATCTTTGGAGTGGTGTGTATACCGCTCCTCCACCACTCCTGCCCATTGAAATCAATGGGGCACCGCGGCTATACCGCTGGCAAAGCGCTTCTGCAGAGGTGCTTTGCGGTGGTTTTTAACCCTTTTTCGGCCGCTAGAAAGAGGTAAAACCGCCCCGCTAGCAGCCGAATAGCGACACAAAATTTTCGGTATAACGCCGCTAGAAATAGCAGTGCTTTACCGACGCCCCCGCCGCAGTGTGAAAGGGGCCTTAACCGCTTCCCTGCTGCTGGATGTCATATGATGTCCTGGACTTTCAGGGAAGATATCTGAATGATGGGCGCAGCTACAGGCATCATTCAGATATCATTATTTGCAGCCGGCGATTCTGTGCACCATAAGAATGATCATAGCGGCAGTTCCACCGGTTGATCCTTCTTATAGGGGAGGGGACATCCCCCCACTCCCGGTGCTTCTCCAGACTCTCCCGTGGCATCGGGGGCCCGGAGAACGAATCTGCCGGTGCGAATCTAGATGTAGCGCTCTCTCTCTAGATGTAGCGCTTTCTCTCTAGATGTAGCGCTTTCTCTCTAGATGTAGCGCTTTCTCTCTAGATGTAGCGCTCTCTCTCTAGATGTAGCGCTCTCTCTCTAGATGTAGCGCTCTCTCTCTAGATGTAGCGCTCTCTCTCTAGATGTAGCGCTCTCTCTCTAGATGTAGCGCTCTCTCTCTAGATGTAGCGCTCTCTCTCTAGATGTAGCGCTCTCTCTCTAGATGTAGCGCTCTCTCTCTCCTCTCTAGATGTAGCGCTCTCTCTCTCCTCTCTAGATGTAGCGCTCTCTCTCTCTCTCTCTCTCTCTCTCTCTCTCTCTCTCTCTAGATATAGCGCGCGCTCTCTCTCTCTAGATATAGAGCTCTCTCTCTCTCTCTCTAGATATAGCGCGCGCTCTCTCTCTCTCTGTCTCTCTCGATATAGCGCTCTCTCTCGATATAGCGCTCTCTCTCTCTCTCTCGATATAGCGCGCTCTCTCTCTCTCGATATAGCGCGCTCTCTCTCTCTCGATATAGCGCGCTCTCTCTCTCGATATAGCGCGCTCTCTCTCTCTCTCGATATAGCGCGCTCTCTCTCTCTCTCGATATAGCGCGCTCTCTCTCTCTCTCTCGATATAGCGCTCTCTCTCTCTAGATATAGCGCTCTCTCGCTCTCTAGATATAGCGCTCTCTCTCGCTCTCTAGATATAGCGCTCTCTAGATATAGCGCTCTCTCTCACTCTCTAGATATTAGCGCTCTCTCTCGCTCTCTAGATATAGCGCTCTAGATATAGCGCTCTCTCTCTCGCTCTCTAGATATAGCGCTCTCGCTCTCTAGATATAGCGCTCTCGCTCTCTAGATATAGCGCTCTCGCTCTCTAGATATAGCGCTCTCTAGATATAGCGCTCTCGCTCTCTAGATATAGCGCTCTCGCTCTCTAGATATAGCGCTCTCGCTCTCTCGCTCTCTAGATATAGCGCTCGCTCTCTCGCTCTCTAGATATAGCGCTCGCTCTCTCGCTCTCTAGATATAGCGCTCGCTCTCTAGATATAGCAAATTTTTTATTTGCAGGGGTCAAAAAGGACCCCACGACGATAGATTTCCAGTGACCAGATGGTCCTCAGTCATCTCTATGACCGTCGGAGGCCTGGGCGCGATCACGGGTGTCTGCATGAGATAGGTGATTTTTTATTTTTTTTTATTTTTCCCCGAT